>NC_090778.1:7940000-7977500 GCF_040054535.1 Antennarius striatus | reverse complement strand
CAGACCGTCCAACATACACAGAAATGACAACCAAACAAACATACATGGATTACTTCAGAGGTAGTAAGTGAACATACTGCATATAAATTCAGACTTAAGGGGAAAAACAACGTATTATATTATTATTATTTTATTTTATTTTATATACTTGATTAATCCCCAAATTCGTGGCATACTGTAGTCAGTCAAATCGCATGCATATATTGGTGTGTACAGGCCCTGAACACACACACACACACGGGGCCTTTACGCATGAAGTGGGAGGCTGGGGAGGTCAGCTGACTCATCCCACAGTCAGCTCACACTCCGGGTGTTTTTTTGGGCGGTAGCAATAATTGAACTGCTGATTTTGGAACCTTGGATGACCCGCTCTACCGCCTGCTCTACCACTGAGCCACTGCTGCCAAATTAATAACCAATCAGTAACATTTTGGATAACGGTGAGGGCGCAATGACCAGTGTTCTGTCTAAACTGCATGTCTGCGCAATTGCACACTGCTCGCACAGTCTCAGCGCACAAGAAATTCTATGCTGCGCATAAAATTTCTTTTAAGATGAAATGGCTGTTTGAGTATATGCAAATAGAAGAACAAGCGGTGAAACTGGCTGAGATTTTTTCCTTTTGAGAAAGTTCAAAGCAAGAAACAGACAAAGCAATTAACCTGGACAAAGTGCACAGCCACGTGAACAATAAAGTAAAATTTAAGTCAGATTTGTGCATGTTCGAGTGAAATTCATTAAGATTTTTTTATTTATGGATATTAATCATTAAATGCTGTTACTACTAGAGAATTAATGGGTACTGTACTAGAAATACTAACAAAAAGAAGTAGCAATTAGATATTTTACAGACAAAGTTACAGGCATTTAAATTAATTATCACAAGCAACAGCACATGTCATTGTGCAAAATGTGAATGTTTTTACGTGAACAAAATGTTATTGCTGAAAGGTGTATAGAGTATGTGTCATTCCTTCCAGGAGGGAACATTGGTGATGACCATTATAATAGGATGAAATCAAAGCGTAAAAGATCATTCTCCTCCATATATGAGAGACAAGGAGTAGCAGGTTTTCTGTATTTTTCTGATAAATAATAAAGAAGATGAATGCACTTTTTTATCACCACAGCCTGGTGACACAGGCAGGGAATGCTTGGTACAAAATTAAACTGTGACCCTCAGAGATGCCTTCAAGACTCTGGAGACATGACAAGAACAGGACATTTGAAGAAAACTCATCTGCTGAGGAGATGTTATATAAACTATTATCTGTACGATATGCTGGAGGAGTCACCAGAAAGTTGAGCTTGGAAATATTTAAAAAAAAATAGTAGATAGCGTGTATTTTTATCATACCGCTATGCCAATGGACACTTCATTTTTTTTATTACATGAAAAACAAAAGACAAATCATTTAAAAGTTAATCCTTACAAGTAAAATAAATGGGTTGAGTAAAACCCAAATAACATAAAACATGTTGATCCAAAATATTAACAAGGGTTTTTTTAAAAACAGCAAAATCAAACTCAAGTGTTTACGCACACACACACACACACACACACACACACA
This sequence comes from Antennarius striatus, assembly GCF_040054535.1. Taxonomy (NCBI): domain Eukaryota; kingdom Metazoa; phylum Chordata; class Actinopteri; order Lophiiformes; family Antennariidae; genus Antennarius; species Antennarius striatus. The sequence continues at coordinate 7,975,929 of NC_090778.1, read as the reverse complement.
CACACACACACACACACACACACACACACACACACACACACACACACACACACACACACACACACACACACACTTCCCATAAACTGAAGGGAACCTAGAGAAAGAGGAAGGGAATTATTTTTCTTTATTAAGTGAGCTACTTTCCTTTGGGACGACAAACACAACACACATTAATCTAACTTGTTATTGCTACATTTGTGTGTGTGTGTGTGTGTGTGTGTGTGTGTGTGTGTGTGTGTGTGTGTGTGTGTGTGTGTGTGTGTGTGTGTGTGTGTGTGTGTGTGTGTGTGTGTGTGTGTGTGAGAGAGAGAGAGAGACAGAGAGAGGGAGAGAGTGAGGGAAAGGTGGTCTCTGGAGTTTCAGCTATTGCAGAAACAGAGTATTAGCTCTTGGTTCAACACAAAGTCTAATTACTCAAAATGATGTGGCTGCACACAAACACACACACACGCGCACACACACAAGCACAGACACACACACACACACACACACACTCACACACACACACACACACACACACACACACACACACACACACACACACACACACACACACACACACACACACACACACAAACAGACATACACACAGACATGCACTTAAACATGAATGGTATACAGCCTGAGCCTGTGCCAAGTGATTTGTGAGCACATTTAATTAGTGAGTTACAGGTGTGCTATCAGCGCACATACATGGTTGTGTGTAATCCTAAACATAGAAATAGAGTGTGTGTTTTTACATCGTTATTTGTCCTTTCTGTGTGACTGAAAACATGAAACTAATAAGTAATTATGGTACAGTGACCGAACATGAATATGGATAATTTAGTTCTTTCCACCCTGAAATATAGATGCAACCAAATAATAATTTAAGTCTGTCCATCAATCCATCCATCCATCCATCCATCCATCCATCCATCCATCCATCCTTCCATCCATCCATCCATCCTTCCATCCATCCATCCATCCATCCATCCATCCTTCCATCCATCCATCCATCCATCCATCCATCCATCCATCCATCCATCCTTCCATCCATCCATCCATCCATCCATCCATCCATTTTCTTGTAGATTAGACCATCGGAATCGTTTAGTCTGCAGCCACCTACCTTGTGGGTCACGGGTCTACTGCATCCTATTCTAGCTTACTACAGGTGAAAGGTACACCCTGGATGAGACGCCAGCTCACCGTGGGGCCACATGAAAGACAACAACCATCACACTCACACCAAAGGTCAATTTGGAGCGACCAGTTCACCTGAGCTGCATGTTTTTGGAGGTGGGAGGAACCTGGAGAACCCAGAGAGAACCCACACAGACACAGGAAGAGCAAACAAACTCCAAACAGAAAGGAAGTGAACCTGGGACCTTCTTGATGTTCAGCGCTACGGGCTGTGCCACCATGTTGCTCCTCCTGGTGATACTTATATGTAATGTAATTGGTTTAAGACAAATTCGCTGATCAAAGATTGTTTTATTCATCATTTTTTCAACATGTGACATTGAACTTTATGATCGATTGTGGTAAACTGTTAATCATTTTTCACTCTACAATCTCATCAGAATGTTCAGTGAAGGGCACTCAAAAAATTCATGGTCAATCAGTATATAAAGAGATGCTAAAAAGCTGAGTACATAATTCATAAATACAAAACAACATCATATGTGGACTGTCGTTTCATTAAATCACATAATGTGTACATGTGTATTTTGAGTCAGGCAAAGACAAGACTGTTAATGACTTCTTGAAAAGCTAAATTATTTGACAACAGGGTCATCAGTTTGTATCTTTTAGGCAAAATCCAACATGCAAGACATTAATGTCCCTACAGCGAAGTCTTTCAGAATTATTTGTAAAGATACAGATAGCTTACAAATAACTGCTGTTGACAAAGTAAATTTTGTAAATATGTATATACATATTGGATCAGACTGAAGCCCCTGATTTGTGAGCACATTCTGACTGTTTTTAGGCTCTGTTCTGCTTTAAAATCTCAAATCTTTAATTTGATCCTCATTTCTAGTTTGCAGGGTTGGTTTAAGATGATTCCCAATAACTGAGGATTTAGCAAAGACCTGAGGTCAAATATTCTACAGAAATTACAGAACACATGCACATCATTCATTCATTAACTCATTTTCTTTCTGTATCCACTTTTGCTGGTTGCAGGGTTGCTGGAACCTAAACCAGCAACTTGCAGGCGAGAGGCGGGGTACACTCCAGGAGCAACGCCAGTGCACCGTGGAGCCACAACACACTCAACACTGAGAAGTTATACTCCTCTGGTGAGCAAGGACTTTAATATGGAAGGACTGTTTCCTTCCAGCTACATCGACACAGCTACCAAGTCCAACTATTAGTGTGTTTTCATCAAGTAATTATTTTGTGTTTTCAGCGTTTAATTGTGTGTGAGTGTGCTGAACAAAGAATTGTTGGCTTGAGTGACCCTGACTATCAATACTGGCCGAACATGTGGTTAGCAGTACCAATCAATGCATGCACACACACACACACACACACACACACACACACACACACACACACACACACACACACACACACACACACACACACACACACACACACACACACACACACACACACACGAATGCACACACACAGACATGCAACGATTATTCTTTCTTTAGTCAAAGATTGAGAAAGTTCTGTCTTCCTGTCTTTTTATTCTTCATTCTTTCATCAGCGTTGTCTTGTGAAGGACTAAAATGGACAGAGTAACATTACATGAACGTGAAAAAAAACGTGAAAGGAACAGAGACAGAACAAAACACAAAAAAGTTGAGGTAAGAAAAGTACAGCACAAGAGAGCGAGAGAAATGTGAAATAAGTAAAACAAGAAAACGTACCAGCACAGATTAAGTGGAGGGAGAAAGATACAAACACACACACGCACACACACACACACACGCACACACACACACACACACACACACACACACACACACACACACACACACACACACACACACACACACACACACACACACACACACACACACACACACACACACACACACACAGCGACCAGACAAAACCGGGTGAAACTGTGATGGATTTCAGTTATTAGCCAATCAGAAAGATGGATGATGCCGTGCTTTGCCCAATCAACATCATCATCTAGATCCAGTTACCAGATAGCACTTTGCTGCTAATCAACTTATTAAAGTTCCTGATAATATCCCCGTAGAATAATCTCTCACACACACAGACACACACACTGACTGTGGTGTCGGGAGTCGATAAAATGACTAGAGTCGGGGCCAAGCACAAAGGTAAGTAGTGACGCTGAAGGTCATTAATATTATTTAACACCTGCAGGGACAAACACTAATGAAGAAGAAAAACTAGACCGCCCCCATCCTGCTTTCTCGTCCCCCAGCTGGCGAGACACAGGGCGTGTTTCAGTTTGTTTTGCATATCTAAGGGTCTTTTGTACACGGGTGTGTTTTGGTTTTGTTATTACATTAGGAAAGTTTCAGCCAGAACCCTTGTCTTCCATTTGTTTAGTAGATTTTAATTCTATATAAATGAAATAGCCCAGAACACTAAAACAGCCTAAAACACTTAAGTTGTAGTTTTAATGACTGATAATGTGAACAACCTCACAACCATGTTCACTACAGTATCACGTGAACAAATGTGAAGAAAACACAAAACATACCCAAGGCTGAATCCCATCAGTTTTGATCACACAATGAAACTAGTTGGTGGACAGCTCGATGACAATGATATAAAAACAACAAAACAACAACAACAATGACCACTTTAGTGTGGACCACTAAAGTCATGCGTTTTCTCAGGACCATGGTATGAATGCTCAATTTCCGTCCCACGAGTAATGCTGTTAACGGATGCTTTGGTACTATAGTTAGCTCCAGCAAGGAGGTTATGGTGTCACTTTTGAACATTTGTGGTTTGTTGATTGTTTTGGATATTTATTTACAGAATTACACAAAGACTAATAAAACTTTGAAAGAAGTCCAAACCAAAAGAACGATTTAAACTGCCAATTCAAAAAAAATATTCCCATTGTGGATGATGGATGGAATCTATTGAGAAAGTTTGTAGTTTTTATGTTTTAGTTTTCAAACCAATGTGAAAACTGTGGTTTGTTTATTTTACCAACTTGAAACTGTCAATGTTGTGCAACCTGGACAAATCAGCTGCAGGTGAAAGTAAACAGGAAAAAGCAAAAAACAGCTTTTCTGCTCATTAAAGCTACTCTTAATGGAGTATCAATTCCAGTTCAATGTGCTCCTGTCTGCTGTTACTTCTGGTGGACGTCCCAGCTGCAGGATGGGATGCTTGATCTGCTTTTCAAACTCTGCATTGAACCCTGAAAGGGGGAGGTGGAATCGCCTGGAAATGAATCACTTCAAAGAGTTTTGAGGCCTGAATGATCAGAATCCCAGCCATTTGTTAAGAGGACCAAAGCAGCATTGATTAATTATTAAAGCTACATGAGAAATACTTGGCAAAACTGATTTAAATTAGTAGCATCACAAATTGGAAGTGTTCTTTCAAGCATGAAACAAAAAAATTGGCCTTGAAAACCAATTTTCTGTCTATTAATAAAAAATAAAAAAATCTGTATAACAGTACATCACCTCAATCATTTCTGAACAAATATTTTGCTTCTTTGAAGACAAGCACACTTCAATTGGTAGAAATATGAGAAACATTTAATTTATTCAAGTAACTAGATCATTTATTGTTTAACAAAGTACAATCTTTGGTGCCTAGAACCTGGAAGGAAAAACTCCACGAAAGGATGATAAGGAATGAACTAAATTCTGGTATAAAGGAGATGATGGTCATTATCAAACCAACCTGGGCTTCCAGAACTCCTCTGCAGTACTAAAGGCTGATTACCTCTGTGCAATGATGCGGTAAGATGCATGTGGCGATTATTTAAATTGAAACAACAACAAAAAACAATTGAAATGTTCTATTATATTTGATAAATGAAAAATACATAAACATTTCAATGTTTTAATTAAATTACAGTGGAAAATGAACTTCTCCATGATAGCTAGGTGAATTGGTTGATATAAATTGACTGAAGATGTGAGTGTGAAAAAGAATGTTTGTGTTGTGTGGCCCTGCAATAAACAACTTATTCAAGGTACATACACAATGTAAGCAGCATGATTAAATATGATTCTTAACATATATTCTTTTAAAAAAACTTAATTGTCCTCATCACACACACACACACACACACACACACACACACACACACACACACCGACAGCATGTGGTCTAAGCTGTGATGGAGATTGTTGGGTTTTGATCCACAGTTGACGTTTAGGAAAAAAAGGTCAGCAGTGACGGCTCTGCTGCCGCTCAGCAGTCTGACACTGACGGCCATCACAAAGGGAAAATGACTGTCACGTTACTGTCATGTACTTAAAACCTGCCTCTTTGTGTGTTATATGGGGGTGAGGGTCCTAGTCTGACCCCGGTGTTGGATCAATAACCAGACCATCAGAGCTGACAGATGGCAAACCTGAGCCTGACTCCAACAGAAAATTTCTACAACATTGTGATACTGACAGTGACAGTGAACGCACCATGACACCTTCATCCCTCCTCCAGCACCATACCATACCTGCTGGACCAATGATGAGAGAGATGAGAGGTGAATATTTATCCTCATTTCAGAAGTGAACCCATCACTGTGACAGAATAATAATAGTTTTACTCTCGTAAATAGTTTTACTCTAGTAAAACGAGTCTTCTACTGTGGTAGAAAATATAATTAAGTGATAAAAATAACAGAAAATGATTGTGTAATACTCTAGTTTGCAATGGAATGTAGATACTATATAATAAGATAATATATTAGACTATTTAACTTTGTTGAACAGGTGTACTCACTCATTACAGCACACACACACTACTGAGATCACAACAAAAAGGCGAAAAAGTTGGAATCCAAGTGGAGAATGAACAAGAAACTGATGAAAAAATGACACATCTGACAAGTGGACAGGTCTGCTAGAAGAGGAAATGACACAGCCAGAGAGAGGAGAAGTAGAGGCTGTCACAGAGAAGGAGGAGGCAGAGGGAGCATAGCTACAAGAAGACGTGCTAGTGAAAAAGAGAGCAACAGGATTGCTCAGGAAGGGGGAATGAAGTCCAACTTAAACTCACAGACAAATAAAGAAATGATGGCAGATGTAAAGGTGTGGAAGTCCTCCAAGAAAAGTTGAAGAAGAAGAAGGTGCCTCAAGTCAAGGAACATTTCTGTTGTTCACTACTCTAACTTCATGAAAAATAAAAATAAAATGAAAAAGAGTAAAGTTTGATGTCAGACTCACTTTGCTACTGAATGTCAAATATAACTACTCTCGGATGTCACGGTTATCTTCTCTTCTAGGTCTGCAAAAAGGGGTGGGACTTTGGTGCAGTGGGTAGCACTGTCACCGCACAACACGGCAGTTCCGAGTTGGAATTCCGATCTGTGCAGAGTTTGCATGTTCTCTCCGTGTCTGCGTGGGTTCTCTTCGGGTTCTCCTACTTCCTCCCACCTCCAAAGCATGTGCTTCAGGTTACCTGGCCGGTCCCAAATTGCCTGTAGGAGCGAGTGTGTGTATGCGTGGTTGTCTGTCTTCGTGTGTGGCTCCACGGTGCACTGGCGTCATGCTCGGAGTGTCCCCAGCCTCACGCCCTGTGCCAGCTGGGATAGGCTCCAGCTCCCCGTGACCTGCTGTGGTGGATACAGTGGAAGAAAATGGATGGATGGAAAAATGTTTGCTACTGATTATGTGTCTGTCTCTACTGATTCAAGTGAATTGAATATAATTTCCCATTCATTTGACCACATTGTACAAATCGTAGTCAAATATTTTTGGTATTCAGCTCTCACATTTCTTTCTGACTTTGAGTAGCTTTCTTTCTTTTCATTTTTCAGGTGCTTCTACAAAAACAAAACCTTTCTTGCTGAGATACACAGCCGGTGACCAGTGTGGACACATACACACACACACGCACACACACACACACACACACACACACACACACACACACACACACACACACACACACACACACACACACACATACACGCACGCACGCACGCACGCACACACACACACACACACACACACACACAGAGGATGAGGTGTGTTTTGTTTGATATGTGAGCCTCATTAACACCATTGTGTCTTTAAGGAATGGTGGACACAACAACAACAACAACAATCACGACAGCTACATCCATCCTGTGTGATGATTTACACTCTCTTTTACAACCTCAGCCTTATTTTTAACTTTTGGCCAGCTGCAAAGTGTGCCACTGCCTTAGACTCCCGTTCTAGTACTGTTACTACTGCATTTATGACAAACACATTCTCATCAGAAATGTTCGTTTGTCCACTTCCTTCTTTCCTGTTTGGAAACCCACTTATGTCTGAACTGATCTTTGACTACTTTGTATTGAGAAAACTATTAAATGTACAAAGTTCTTGACTATTTCCATTTCATGTTTCATTTCAGTAGTTACATAACTATTTTGCAGTATTTAGTCATGAGTAAAGCATAAAATATTAACACCGTGTGTCAGTCCACAGATGCAAATTTGTCATTACAGGACACAGATACATCAGCGTATGTTTATTTATTTATCTTGTATTTATTTATGTACATTTATGTCTATCCATCCACTTACCTACCTGTCTATCTACCTGTCTATCTACCTGTCTATCTACCTATCTATCTATCTATCTATCTATCTATCTATCTATCTATCTATCTATCTATCTATCTATCTATCTATCTATCTATCTATCTATCTATCTATCTATCTATCTATCTATCTATCTATCTATCTATCTATCTATCTAACTATAAGTCACGTGTTTGCTACATGTAGCCCCCTGTCAGTACACATCACTGATACTTTGGGATATTTTTTTTATTTTTTATTTTAATATACCATTCTGATCCCCGAAGGGAAATTAAGAGTATTTATTATGACTGTCAAATTATGATTGTAAATCTTTAAACCTTTCCCTTCCGGTCACCCTTGATTAGTAAAATCACTGACTTAAAAAACATTCTCAGAGTCCATAAAACAGCTTGAGACTTACGGAATAAACAGTAATGCTGAGTCAATACATTGACCCTCAGTAGTAGCCAACCATCACATATTACCCTCTAGTCGGATGTCTCCCATAGGCTCCAGACCCGTCTAATGATGGCCCTTGACACAATCCACTGAGAGGTCAGAGGTCAAGGGTCAACATCACCACATCACCAACAGGGAGGGATGTGTGTGTGTGTGTGTGTGTGTGTGTGTGTGTGTGTGTGTGTGTGTGTGTGTGTGTGTGTGTGTGTGTGTGTGTGTGTGTGTGTACTAACCAGAATGTGATCAAAGTTAAGCGAACTCCATAAGAGCTTTATATTCCAACTCATGCCAACAGGTATTTGCCTACAGGGCAAATTCTTGGTTCTGCTCATCATACCTGTATATATCGGCAAAATAAAGAAAACCAGTAAGAAAACCTTCACTTTCTCTCATAGAATTAAGTGTCTCCTCATTCTCTCCTACTCCCTCGTCTCACACCATCATAAAAATACTCTCTTCATCTCTTTCATCTTTCTTCCCTCCCAGAATTCACTGATTCCAAAAATAATTCCGGCCTCTCCCTCTGCTCCTCCATCCTTAACCTCATCCTGGTGTGCAGCTGATCTTCCTCGGCCGGACCCTCAGGTACCAAGCTCAGTGGACGCCGAGGCTGAAGCATGCATCACTGTCAAGCTAAATGTAGAATCAGCATTTCTGAGCCCGCCAAACCTTCGGCTGGGCCTAACCCTTACCTGGTCAGTACAGAGGAGACGCTGAGGCCCCAGAAGGCTTTGCACCGCCCTAGTATTGATTTCTCTCCTTTCCTACAGAAACAAAGAGACTTTCTGTTACATGATATATCATAATCATATCATTTGTAGCTTAGAGTCTGCAGATATACAGGAAGCAGGCCAACATTAGAGAGAGTGAAAGAGAGAGACCTACATAAAGAGGTCTGGCCTGTCTCAAGGAGAAAAAATAATTGCAGCTTCTAAATTTCTGCTCCATTTCCTTCATAGTAAAGATTTAAGTGTCTCAGCTTCTGATGTATGTGAAACTACAAACCCATTCCAAAGACTCTTAATTTTAGTTAAATGAAGCAAACCTAAAAGCTAATATGTGTGCCAATATTTGAGTTAAAAACTGGGTCATTCCCACGTTGCGTGAAATTGGAGTGAGTGAGGATTCCCTTGTGTACATTCTGTACACCTCCCACTCTCCCAGCGTCAGCTGATCACACGGTCCCGTTCACGGTTGTTATAGAACAGGCTAAATATTAATGCATTTTGAATATGCACCTGTGCATCAGAGGGGGCTCAGTTTTTTTTTTTATGCTGAAACAGAAAAATACAACCCGATATGGTGCAGCAAGACAAACGTGTAGATGAAGATGATGAAGAATACTTTCATAATACAGAGGCAAAATTTTTTAATGTGTGTATGGAAACGACATACACAAAAGGGAACAAAACTCTTACTGCTTTTGCTACTTTTATTTACTAAGCACATCTTCACAACCTCTTCTAATGTCATCATATCTATTCCAGATGAAACTTTTGATGTTTCACTGACACATCGTTTGATATAGATGTATTGATACAAACAAGCCACTGTTTTTATTACTGTACATGAGATATGATTTTCATTGTCATGCTAAGTTACATTTAGAATGGTTGTTGCGCTAGGTGCATTGAATTTTCATAATCGTAAGGGATGAGCGAGTACACCATCTGTTTCTGTATCTGTTCAACCATCTAAATTATCTGCATGAGTATCTGTACTCGGAATGGGCGGGACGTAATCCGGAAGTGGATGGGGTTTGACCGGAAATGGGCGGGGCTTAAATCGGTACAATATTTTAAGTCTGAAATTAATATGGATTGATCAGAAGTTGCTATATTTGTTGTTTATTTTAAACATATTTACAGAACAGCCTCAAAATGGATATTCAATGCTTTTGATCACAATAGCAAAGGAACTATTTACAGTGCAAGTTTTTTATGAACTCAGAACATGAAGTACATTAATGAATACAATGCATGCAATAGGAAATTATGAACTACACAGTATGCATGAACAAGAATTGTTTTAGACAACAAAACTTTCTTATTATTTTCTTTTTTTTCTTGTTACTTTTTTTTTTTAATTTTGAGAGCGAGAGATAGAGACAGAGAGATCGAGAAACAAAGCATGTGTGTGTGCGTGTGTGTGTGTGTGTGTGTGTGTGTGTATGTGTGCGAGCGCACGCTATGTATAAGTTAAAATATCTATACAGTATATAAATTATTCATTTAAACTGAAGTGAGAAAGTGTCAAACTAAGCAGAGATTCTCTGTTGCATCCGTCTATGTCAGTGGTCCCCAACCACCGGATCTTGACCCGGTACTGGGTCATGGGACATTAGGTACCTGGCGGCACAGAACGTTTGACTTTCTTTTTTTTTATTGATTACCAGTTTGAAGATGTTTAATTTTGAAAAGTATGCATGCATCTGTTCCGCTTGACAAGTCTTGGTCACAGGACAGGTTACCAGCCATTTCCCCTAAATTATACACCCACAACTGCGCCAGTGTTCTGGATTAAAGTCAAGGCAGATTATCCTGAGATCGCCCAAAAAGTATCGAAACCCCTGCTTCCATTTCCAACCTCCTATCTTTGTGAATCGGGATTTTCTGCTGTGACCATACAGAAAACCAAACTGCGGAGTAGACCGGACATCCGGAACACACTTCAGGTGTCATTGTCTCCTGTTACCACTAGATCAGCGGTCCCCAACCACTAATTCTCATTATTATAATTATTATTATTTGATTCACTTGTTCACCCTTTTATTGGAAATGGTCAGTGTTTCTCCTACGCTGAATGCACTGATTGTAAGTCGCTACATTTCAAATAAACCTCAGTGCAGTCACCTGAGTTTTTAATATAATTATCTCTTACAATAATTTTGTTTACAGAGATTTTGATTACCAGTTTATGAAAAAATGGTTTATTGTTTGTTGATGTCTGTATTTTACAAAAAACCACTGCGGATCATTCATTATTAGACTACAGCTGTCCTGGCATCATTAACGATTATCAAGCAAATGAAGGCAGGTCTGTGAAATTATTGTCTTGGATGACAGTGGTCTGTGGTGTGCAAAAGGTTGGGGACTGGTGGTTATGAGGGTTTTCCTTCAGCACAGCATGAGTATTGGCGAGTTTTACTTGTATTGTGCTTGTACTTGTAAAAAATGCTTTATTTGTACCGGATACTTGTCTGAAATGGCTCAACCCTAATAATCATTTTTAATTTTTTTAATTTTATTTATTACTTTTAAATTCTTCCTCTGAGGCACTTTAGGAATAGTTTTTGGTGCTTAAAGCTTTATTTTGTGGAACTGAATTTGTTCCTGAGTTTGTGGCCATGAATCCTCTGATCATTCTGGTGACTTTCACAGTTTACAGACACAAAATGTATATAAATGCTTTCTGTGAACCTTAACTTTCACCCTAATAAATTCAGCCGTGTGGAAAATATCCTGAGAACTTTTACATCTTTTTTTTTTAAATTTTGGGTAAATACAAGACTGCATACCAGTGTACATACATACATGTGTATACATGCTATGTGGTCGGCATGTCTTTTGGCAAGTGCGGCTCAGCAATATGATGGATGGTTTCCAAACAAAAACCGAGTTTGAGGAGCAAGCAGGAGAGAAATTGGAGGTAGATGATGGATGGATTGGTCAGCGGCATTGCTCGCCACAGCACACAGCTCTCACAACACATCAAAGCAGCACTCCAAAAACGTGTTTCTCCAGGAAATGCCCCCCCCCCCCCCCATGGACTCTGAGCTGACAAAATGAACTCATGTTGACCTTTTAAAATATACAAACTCTGAATTGTTTACATGTGTTTACTGTTCAGCAGCATGCATGCAACTTTAATTTCCTTCAGGGCTCACAAATCCAAAAAAAAAAATTGAGCTTTAACATTGGTGTTTACAATAAAATATACAATATCCTGTGAGGGTCAGACAGGCCTGTTGCTCTGTAAACTGAGGTTTAATGGAGGTTGAGGGATTTTCACTGCCTCTGAAGTGCAGTCTGAAAGACAGGAAAGGATTTGAGTTCTTAAAAAAAACAGTTATGTGAAGGGTTACAATGATTTAGTTACAAAGGTTTCCTTCTCAATCAGACACTATATTAGCAATCTGAGTTTAAAAGCTAATTATTATCATTGTGTTAAAAAAATAATGTTGACTAGCTTTTGTAAGGGTGTTTCAAACCCTCATGCTTCTTGATATAGCTTATCGCTTAGCTTAGCTGATCAAAAATTGCTACTTTAACAAGTTCTGATTTTCTGTATACCTCAATGTATCATCCTATGTATCTGTCACAGATTGGAAACCTCCAATATAGCACTTAAATCCAACCCTGAATAAATTCCTGTTCTAATGACATGATCCTTTATTGATCTCTGCAGGGAAGTCATCCTGTTGTCTTCCCCCTCCACACAGAGGTCAGAGGTCATTGTCATGGTTTTAGCTAGTGGTGTCTCCTTAAAAAGTAAAACACTGGTTGTTAATGTCATTAATGAATCAAGTTATATGAATGAGTGATCTATTTTTATTTGATTAAATAATATAACTATATACAATCCATGTTGGTGACACAATGAATGAATGTGACACAAACCAGATTAGGACCCAAAAGCAGGACACCGGTGAAGAAGTTTTCATCCATTGTTTATTCAGGCAAAGCAAAACAATCAGTGAGCACAAGAAGACAATAAGCACAAGAATTCCAAAAACTAGATACAAGGGCGTGAGTACAAAACATTCTGGCACAGAACCAAAAAGGGAACCAGGGTTAAAAAGCCTCAGGCTGATCAGCCTGATCAAGTCCAGGTATTGAGAGGAACCACAGGTGTGGAGACGAGGCTCCGCCCACGTGTTCGGCCTCTCCTCCTGCCACACCCCAGCACAGCAGAGCAACAGAGCACCAACACCAAACCGTGACAGAATGTTTATCAAAACAGGGAACAAGATGACAATTGCTCTCCCACTGCGTGAGTAATAACGGCATTTTTTCAATTTCACTATAGTAGTAAAAACCGAAAAAAGAAAAAAAAAGTACTTTTAATCTATTAATTTTTATTTATATTTTTTATTCTTTAAGCTTTTTTATTTTAATGATTGAATGTAAAAACAGATTCAATTGAAATGTTACATTCTTGACAGATTTGTAATGAATATTTCAAACAACAAATATATAACAGTTAAATTATTACACATTCATTAGTAATATGGGAAAATGTCACATTGTAAAATTTTTAACAGAAAAAAGCGTAAAACATTAACACTCAATTCAACCTCAATTTTATACCAAGGTGAGTGTATGCACTCTGAAATCTGAAATGTCATTAGTAAAAGAGCCCGAAGCCAGCTGAACTGTGGGTAATTCTTGTCACAAAGCATTGGGGGAAAACACATTGGTTGTTGAACAGAGTGACTCTGACTCACTTCATATAATCAATACGAGCAGATCCCAAAGCCCTGTTCCTTCAGAGGCTCCAGCATTTACATTTTGATTCAGGTCCTCCATGAGAGGAGGAGGAGGGAGTCATCAGAAAAAAGGTTAACTCTATTGTCCTTTAACTCTCCTCCTCCGCCACCCTTTCTTCCTTCTGCAGTGTGGTCCTGGAGATGAAGGTGAGTTTGATCCTCCTCACAGCCGGAGGTGCTGCAGGGAGAATATTGAGATGCCACGGAGCATCAGAGCCAGTTTGCCACCGCCTTCTCTGACAAGTCCGAAGCACTTCTCCTGATCTACGGCCTGTTGATAGCTTGTCAATATATGGATCCTCACCCTCTCCTCGCTCTAATTCAGTGAAAAAATCTAGTTTTCCATTAGTCTCTGGCCCGCCAACGTCACCCCGAGGTTCTCCACCTGTAATTATTAAAGGCAGATGCCCTGAAAGCAATCAGCGCAACGCCATTTGTATCTTTGAAATCTTAATAAGCCATAGGCAGGCGAGGCGAGGGGTAGAAAAGGAAGAGCACTAAAAGCAGGTGAGTTGTGCAAAAACCGGAAAGATAAGAAGTAGAACAAGGAGACAAGGAGATCGGAAGACATGGGGAAAAAAGGTATTAACAGAAGATGTAGAGTTGAAACATGGTGAAAAGAGGATAGGTGAAAAGAGTGAATGAAGGGATGACATGAGGAAGATCTAGGAATGAAAAGGGAGCGCACAGAGGGCAGGAGAGGAGAAGGACTCAACAAGAGGAAGTGAAATGGAAGAAGATGACAAAAGAAAAAGACGGTGAAAGCGATGATGACTTGAGAAGCAAAGACATGCTGATAAGAAAGGATAGATGGAGGTGAAGAGGTCAAAAATGAAGAAAAAGAGAAGCAAACAAAAGCAGTTAGTTGATAGGAGAGAAAGAAACATGGGGGAAGACTAGAAGGCCATGTGTTTGAGATGAGAGAAAAACCTCTCTCATCTAAAGCCTGTAGAGATCAGAACAGGTCCAGATCCATGTCTGTATGAACAGCGATGTGTCAGACCAGGATGAGTCTCTACATTGTAGCTACATTGTACTCTCTGCTCCATACAATTTAAACTTATGTTTAGATAATTATATTTATAAGAAAAGGACCATTGGACTTTAGACATGCACTCATTGGTGCGCATCACACACAACAGACAAAACAAAGTCATAAAAACTATAAAATCATCAAATAAATAAGATACTTGACAGTGAAGGAGAATACCACAAAATATTTGAACTGCGTCAAATTGGTGTTCACTATGGAATTTTAAGAAGTGTGTGCCAGAGGTCAGAGTCTGACAAAGCAAATTGGATCATATCATCTGCAAAACTGTCACTAAAGACGCAGTCCTGAGGTCACCATACCAGCCAGCATTTGGTATGATTCAGATTTGTTTGTCTATATGTGGCTCCGCAGTCCACTGGTATCGCACCTGGACTGTCCCCTGCCTCATACCCAAGTCAGCTGAGATAGGCTCCAGTACCCTGTCACCTGCAACAGTGGAAAAGCGGGTGTAAAAACTGAATGGATGAATAATTATGTCCATGAAAAAGTGTAGGGTAGGTGAAAAAGGACATTCCAGGAGGATAATTTCAGACAACTAACAGATAGAGTCACACGAAAATTGACAAAACTTATCCAATTTCCAGGCTATAAATCATAATTGGTTATTTTCTGGTCATTTTCAGGTTGAGTTACGCTTTTTGAGGATAGAATTCACTCCAAAAGCATGGGGAAAAAGATTTTGTGAGAACCTTAGGCTCAGCTGGTAAACTAATATGCACAGATTCTATTCTCTACAGTTGACAACTTAACATGCGCAGGATGGAAACAGGAGCTGGGCGGCAACTTTATCAGTCTGGGTCAGCAGTCTGGGATTTCAGAAGCATTCCATCTCTGAACAACTTTAAAGTCGGTCGACAAGAGGAGAGTACACTGAGTAAAATGTTCTCCCACTATTCCCTATCCTCTGCCAGGTGTTCTGCACAGTTTTCAATCCAGAAGAGACAAAGGAGGTTAAGAAACTCTGGTACCACTCTTAGTTGATGATTCTCAGGCCAATGGGCCAATTTTACTTTTTATAATAAAAATAAAATGTGAAAGTTTCTAGTTGTGCTTTAAAGTTACAACTAGACAGACCTGTGAACTATGTCAATATCCCCCTAAAATCTTTTTAGTATGTATGTATTAGTATGTATTAGTTTTTAATGTAAGTAACTATAAGTCATGCCACAGATGTATCCACAATGGGGTTACACTAACAGTTAAAGCATTAGTTGTGTTCTATCTAATACTATATATGCTATATATATGCTATATATATGCTATATATGCTATATATGCTATATATGATATATATGCTATATATATATATATATATATATATATATATAATGCGTATATGCTCCTGTATATAAGGTACCTGAATTTGAATGTGACATACAGGGTTTCGTTGATGCAATTTTGATCCACCAAATTTTGTGATCCATGTCAAATCATTACCTATGGCACCTGTCAGGGGTCTAACATTTCTGGTGACACTGGTGAGCTTCACTGGCCTCACAACACCAGCTTCCTGTTTCACTGTAAAAATCAAAAGTTAGTGGGCACCATTTGATAAAAACTCACAATGTTCACATTAAATCTTCTTCAGTATTAGTGTTACGTGTATTAAGACATCATGTGAGGTTAGTCAATTCAAATGGCTAATAGGACTGTGGGAAGGTAGGAAATTTGTCAATTGTTCCTGCTAGTAGGTGAGGCTACAACTTTTGTTAATCGTTTGGTGGGATATTTCTCATAGATTTATAACTATTTCCATAGATACTCAAAAACGCATTGAAGAAGAGAAGTCTTTAAAATGCTTAACTTAGTTATGAAGCACAAATGTGCCAAAATCACACAAAATGAGTACCGTATTTTCTGCACTATAAGGCACACCTAAAAGCCTAAAATTTTCTCATAAACCCCTAGTGCGCCTTATAATCCAGTGTGTCTTATGTATGGATTAATATTCATATTAATTTTGGTTAAAAACACGATTGCTGAAAAAAAGCCGGCAGTCTGGCCGCCAGTCATGCCGGCCAACGCCCCCTAACAACGGTAGTCAAGGGGCATCACCGAAGTCCCGGCTCTGACTGAGCTGCTCTCAGACGGTAGAGCAGACTGTAAGTGCACCGGTGTTTACGTAGCAAAACATAAGGAACTTTCAACATATCTATTAATAAACTTTGACTGACTGACTGATCTCAGACTATTTGGCGTCGGAAATAACCCACTTTAAACTTAACTGGTCTAAAAAATGCCATTGTGCTGTCATCTGGAATCTAGTGACGGTCAATTCTATTAGACTGTGGAAACACGGAGAAACTGGCATAAAGGTGAATGAAAGACCCTCAAAGCTGAACTTCCAGCCTTTTCTGAAATTTCAAGAGCAGAGTCACTGCTAGACAAAGGTGCCAACGGGTGTGCTGCAATTGATTTACAAATGTAGTTGATAGCTCTGGGCGGGCGGCGGAGGGGCGCATTCAGGCTTGTGTATTCTGTCTGCAGCGACGTGCTGTGAGATTCACGGCGGTGAGACACCGACGTTAAAGTCAGTTCTAGGAGTAAAACAGCGTCACATTTGACAGTAAAGTAGCAGCCTGACATTAAAAACCAGTTTAAAAAAATTGTTTAGGACACACAGCAGCAAATAGCTGCACCTCACCTCCGACTGGACTACCGATCGATCGAAACAATATTTAATTAATAAACGAAGACGAACGTCAGAGCTTTTAACCAGTTTTTAATGTCAGGTTTTTTAATATGCGTGTTGCCTTCTTTCTAAGATGGCAAAGTGATCAAGTGATCAGGTTTCCTTGATGAGGCTCAGAATGGCTTATTGACATAACAATAGGGGCCATTCAAAGGTAGTCAGAAAGTCATGAATGCAATCATGACTGCCTGAGCAGAAAAGGCTCTATCTAGTGGATGGATTGCGCAACTACAGCCACTGCAGTTTATCAAATAAATGTTATTTATTTTTTATTGTGTGCGCCTTATAGTCCAGTGTGCCCTATAGTGTGGAAAATACTGTATATGAGTTTTCCTACATGAACCATGACCTGTACTGCTTGCATTTCCTCTTTACTCTCTTCCTTCCTTGCATTGCATACTTCGGAGCATTCACTGTTTTCAGTTTTATCCTCCAGTGGATGGAGGTGAACTTTACAGAGACCTGTTTCACATTCTCATCCTGTCAGGAGTGACTGACTAAATTTTTTAGAAAAGGTCTTTCACTTTCATGTTGTCTTTTGTCTCTGACTCTCAACCTCTCTTCCCTACCGATATATCTGACAAAGGGTCGGTGTTGGTAGCAGCACCAATTGAATGCCGAGCTGTCAAAAATTCAGAGTTTGTCATTTGCCTAATATCACCAGACAAGAATATCGATATTGGATTTTTTTCTCTTTTTTTTTGCACAATCCAGGTTGCTGTCAATGATTCAATGATGGCGAAAGTTTTATACAAGTCTCACTTTCAAAAACATGTGATAATGTCCGTAATGATTCAGTGAAGGTCATACCTCCAGTCTCAAGGATAAAAAAGTTTCATACCAAACCAATATAAAAACCTTGTTGTATTTACCTCCTACCTCATATTTGTAATTTTCATTCACACAGAATTTTGTTCATTAACATAAAAACAGAATTATCTCCAAAAACCTTCATCACCTCTGGCTTGTCCCAGGGTGAGTCCAGAATCTCTTACACATTGCCGAAAATTGTATTCCATGCTAGTTGTGATGATGGCAGTAGTAGGGGTGTCAGTAGCTCAGTCCACTAAGTCTTGGACTGGGGTTCTAGACCCAGGTCCACAACTTTTGGAGTATGAGCTGGCAATGGGAGATCACTTCACCTCCTGAGCACTGCCAAGATGTCCTTGAGCAAGGCACCCCCCCTAGAAGCTGCTCATTTGGGGCGCCCCTAGAAGTTGCTGCCTACTGTACTCTCCCTCCCCATTACTTGCATGTGATGTGTGTGAGTGTGTGTCTGTGTGTGTGTTGCAGGCCTGTACGACTGGAGTTCGCTAGAGCGAAAAGATCATTTCCCCTACGGAAGGACAATACAGTCCATTAAAAAAAACAAAAAATTAAAATTACAACAGTTACACAATATATGTTATAAGACATTGAGGATGAGGAAAGAGAAACATTCATCCTTCCGTATGTTGAGTAATAATATCTTGGCAACATCATCATTGAACTGCACGTGTGTGTTTTTAGTTATTGTTTTAGTTTGGCAGCATTAAAATTCTCACCTCAACAATCAAACATTAAAGAACTTATTCCTTTCTTTTGTACTTTACAGCTTCTTCAAAAGAGATGAACTTTAACAAGTGTCTTTTCGCATCCTGATCTTGTCAGGCGAGTGAGAGAAAACTTTGATGGAAAAGGTCTTGTTCTCTCAGTTGGCCTTCCAAGAAATGAGGCCTTCACCTCATTTATTGCTGAGTTGCAGCGTTTTCAAGCACCAGACCCTGACAGGAAAAGTGTCAGGCCAGTTTCTGACATAAATTTGCATCCCTCAATGATGGGTGACAGCGCTTAAAGGCCAGTAGAAAACCTGCATCGATCGGCTTGTGGAAACTATTCAAAGAAACAGATGAGCTGAAGAAGCAGAGAGGTTCTCATATCTCCCCTCCGTCCCTTCATCCCTGCAAACCACCACTTGCTTTAAAGAACCGAACTTCATTAAATTGTGCCACTTGGTGTTTGTATCACATTGTGGAGAGGGGGTTGTGGTGATGTGTGAGGGGGTGTTGAAGGATCAGAGCATTGCCACAAAAGAGCTATTAACTCTGCTCCACCATTTGTGTTGTTCTCCTGCATACGAAAGCAGCAAGCACGTTGTCACGGTACATTCCCACGACGACACAACCAGAACACTGGTAATAGGGGAGTACACATACTCAGGTATACAGAGAGTCAGGAACAAATACACATACTGATTATACAAAAGTACAAAAAAGAAAAGGCAAGCAAACTAAAGAGTAGAGATCTGTGCTTCGATTGTAAAGCTTGAATACCAAACTTTTACAGTTGATGTGTGAAGTGTGGCTGCATCTTTGGAATTTCTATTGTTATTAATCAATGTTTTCATAATAAATGATGACATAAATGATGAAAAAGAAAACATAAATTTGGCTATCAAAATGTTATTTTCTTGAATGCATTTATTTCTCAATGCAATTTAGTCAAATCTTTACGTTTGACTCCAATGTCTTTCTGTATTTACAGTAAGGATGACTGATGTGATATCCCCCACCGTTTTGAACAATAATTTTTTTATTGAAAGGCCTCAAAATGGAAGTTTGGATGAAACCAGAGTGATTTGATGTAGCTTTGATATCTTTGATAATATATTATCACAGTATGGCATCAAGGAGGAGTGTTTAGCACACATCATACAGAGAACAGCTGATCGCAGGTTACGGAACAAGTCACCACATGGGCCACATGAAGACAACCAATCACACACATTGATACCTGTGGGCAATTTATCATCCCCAAATCATCTGTATTGCATGTTCTTGGTGGTGAGAGGAAGTTGGAAAACCCAAAAAGAACCAATGCAGTAATATGGAAAAGTTACAAACTCCACACATAGAAGTCCCAAGTGGATCTGAACCCAGAATCTTGCTGGGAAACAATTGCTCTACCCTCTGCACCACCGTGAATTAATGTGTTAATTAACTGACTCTTCAATGTTTTAATTAATTTGACACCAAAATAGTTTTTAATATATTTTCTGTATTGTCTGTAGTTGTAGTCTGTAGCCTGTAGTTCATACACATAACGATATACAGTACATATCCAGTTAGGAACAATTTGTATGCAGGTAGTCCTCAACACACCAACATTTAACTTACAAACACTCAGAGATCAGAACAAATGTTCAACAGCCTCTTGGAACCAATTGTGTTTGTATGTTGAGAACTACCTGTTTGAAAATGTGCAACTCAAAAGCTACTGAAGCAAACACACATAATAGGAGCAGAATGACAAACACAAATCTCTGTTAACATAAGCACTGAGCTAAATACTTTCTTTTCTTTATGGATGTTTTACATTACCATTTGACAGAAATTTGTTAAATATTTACCTAATACAACACACAAGGCACGTACAAACGTACACACGCACACACAAACACACACACACACACACACACACACACACACACACACACACACACACACACACACACACACACACACACACACACACACACACACACACACACACACACACACTCACACACACACGTACAGGGCCCGGTTGGTCTGACAGAGCCAGCTGTGCTCTCTCACTCTTCAATTAATTCTCTCTGCTGCTTTGACCTTTTCCTCTGAGAGAAACAAAGAAAGTGGAGTCTGCAGTGATTTACAAACACCCACACACACACACACACCCACCCACACACACACACACACACACACACACACACACACACACACAACACACACACACACGCACACGCATGCACACATAGATGTAGGAAAACACTCACTCAGAATAGATTGTGTGCAAACATGTTGTTATAAAACGTAAAAATGGTTGACTAAAATCCTGTTCTTATTGTCACATGTATAGATTTTGGTAACATCATCAATCCATCTCCTACTGCTCACCCGAGACCAGGTCACAGTGTCAACAGTCTGAGCAGGAGTGCCCACACTTCATGGTGACATCAGTTTCTTGCTTTTAGTTGATTCAACCTACAAGAGGTGCTCCCACTTTCAGACATCCGTGGACATTTTCTGGACAAAACAGAAAAAAAAATCCTTAGCTGTTTGACACTGATGCTGTATGTTGATTTGGCAATGGAGCTCAGGAAGCTGATGCTCCTTTTAAGATAGCCATCAGTCTACACTGATTCATGTTTCTCTTTTTGTTTGGTGTTTGTCTGGTACACCACTTTTGGTGAAATGAAATGAAATGTCTGCATAATTATGGAATTTTATGGCACTAATTTCCTGCCAAATAGTAATAAATCGTGGTTTACTTTAATTCACTATGAGAACCAATCTTCTATACAAATGTAAAACGCCATTTGTGACTATGCCATTTTTTAATAGGTGGTTCATAAAGAAATAAAAAAAAAAGACATTTCATACAAAGTTAACACAAATAAATTATTGTATAAAATAATATGTCTTTTGCTGTAATGTCTTGAGAACTTGGGCTTCCACGACCAGTGGCACCATGCATCAGCTTTACGGGACCAAAAGGTAACCTACAGGTTTGGACATCAGAGCACTGTTTGTCATTAGTCCTGAAAATTTCATTAAACAACTTTTAGTAACCGATAGAAACTGCTGAATTTCTTTAAATGCCTTAAAAGTTTTCATGAGCAGTTCCAGCAAAACTCAAACTGAAGATTTATTTATTGGTTTTGAAAACCTAACCAATTTTATCTTAAGTCAAGCTGGACTGTGTTACTCAGCTCATTTTAAGATAGAACAACATGACAGCATCTGGCTGTTAAATATAAAACAATATTCCCATTTTTATTGATCTTTGACTCAAAAGACAACAAATAAATGCAATATTTTCACCTCAGAAAAGTCAAAGTCAGCTTTATTTTCAAGTGTACCATATATGCACGACATACAGCATAGATGAAATTGCAGTCCTCTCTGACCCACGGTAAACAGGCAGTACAACACAGACTACAACAGACAGTACAAGAAATGTTAGACTGCCTGACAGTTCATGTGCTCACTGTTTAATTACTAAATACATTAACATAAATAATTCCAAAACCTTGTTTTAGTTTCTGCTCTGTAAACCAATCCCCTCCAAAAGCCACAAAATTATGACATTTCAGTGTTTCATCAAGACACAAAGTGAACTTTGTGCATCGGGATGAGACAAACATGTAGGTTGTAAAATGATCCCAGATCTTCTGAAGAATACTGAAATGTAGCATTGGATTTGCCTTGCACTTTACTTAGTGTCAACCCTTCAAATTTTTCTACCCTTTCAAGGGAAAGTGTCCTTGTATTTGACCATCTTTGCAGTGACTCATTGTTCACCATGGCGATGCATATTCAGCGCTGATTTTCTGATTGGCACTGTCAATTTCTCTGCTACTTCCTGTCACACATCAGCTGGTCTATTGTCTAAAAGCAAAAATGGTAAAAAATGTTTTTAAAAAAAAATAATTATCTTGAAAAGATGTGTCAAACTCAAGGCCCAGGGGCCAAATGTGGACAGCCAAATCATTTTATGTGGCCCGCGAGAGCATAAAAGGTCTGTGTCTAAAATTGAATAGGTCAAAAGTGTGCTTTGACCAAAACTACGTTTGTCACAATGCAGTAATTAAGCCTCAAATATATAGGTGGGGATATGTAAAATGATGTCCTAAGATATCCCAATGACCAACAAAAGGATCCCAAAGTTCATTCATTCATTCATTTTCCCACCCGCTTCATCCTCTTGCACGGGTCACGGGGAGCTGGAGCCTATCCCAGCTGGCATAGGGTGTGAGGCGGGGCAAATTCTGGGCACGATACCAGTGCACCGTGGAACCCCCAAAGTTTTCTGAGAAAAATCGAAGTACAATTTGATTCATGGTAATAAACTGAAATTACATCTTCTATAAATATGTTCTGATAAAATCAGAAGCGACACACTGGCGTTATACTTGACCCACCATTTTTTAGAGTGCAGTCTTCAACCAGTCAGTCAGCAGCTGTGCAGCGCTGTCACACTTCATCAAAGCTCCATCACCAATGATAATGTGACCTGGCCGACTCAGCATCGCCACTCCCTGCTGCCCAGAATATTGGCAAGTGTCAGATAGCCAATAGATTTATGTATGCAAATCAGTCCAATCAATACTGTCTGCCACGGCCTGAGATCTACAACCACACCACATCGCCTGGAATATTTCCTGTCAAATAAAATCCAGTGGCAGAGCAGAGGGAGGGGGGAAAAACTTAATATGAAAGGAAAAATGATTTGGAGGAGGAGGAGAGTAAAAGAGGAGATATGATGAAGAAGGTTTGCTGTCAGTGAGACGGCAGAAGGCCAATCATCAGAAGGAATAAATCAGTCCAGGGCTGTCATTGGAGGAGGGAATATTAGCGAGAAGTCAAGAAGCATGAGAGGAGGTTTTACCCCATCGCAGTGCAAATACAGTGACTTTATATGTCATCATTTACTTTAAAAAATTTGTTTCATACTACAGGAGTGAGATCAGGTGTCGCAAAATTTCTGACAAAAACCAGAAATGATTCTGCCGTACACAGGGAAGAGGAAAAAGTATAAAGGTTTATTTTATCAGTGCTCCAACGTGTGACTTTTTTGGACCTAATGAATTTTTTCCTAAGTTTTCAAAATTACACAATATTAATACTAATATTGTTTCATTACTTTGTCTGATGTAATTTTTAATGGAGCTTAATACGTTTGTTCATAAATGATGACACATGTATTTAATAAATAGAATACACATTTAATGATGTATAATGTCTGCTAACTAATAATTTAATAGAAGAGAGGAAAAAATATAATAGACACACTAAACTATTATATTATAACTTTCTTTTCTTTTGCAAATTAAACTTTTTGATTATCTTGTTTTTATGTTTTGGACAATAGACTATAAATTGTAGAAATTTAATTTTTAAAGGCAGGAAATCTAAAGCCATGATTTGTTTGTCATAGAAGTGAAGGGTTGTTGTTGTTTTGTCTTGTGTTGTCCTAATTTTGTCAGTCCTCAAATTTTAAGTCATAATAATCAAATATATAGAAAATATAACTTTTCTGTTAATTTTAAAAATGTTCAAATTCGAAATGAAGTTTTGTGATTTGATGTGCTGGCGCATTTGTTGTGATGGAATTATTCAATCATTTCTGTGTTGATTTAAAGAGAACCACTCTTCCATCACCTCCTCTGTCATTCAGGAAAAGGCCAGACTAAGCACAAGGAAAGGGTCGGGTGGGGTACAAGGAAAGGGGCATGGTGGTCGCCTGTCGGCGTGGTTATAGCCGCCATGTCACTGCCTCCCCCATGGGAACCGCCCATCAAACGAAAAGGTTGTGCCACATCTGCATAATCATTACCACGGCGACAGAAAGTCATTCCGGGAAACAATCAATGTTGTTTTAAGGGAGCTTAAAAAACAAAAAGACTGAAAAAAGGGTTGAAGTGTCTTAAAGAAGATCTAGTGTCTCGTTCAGATTAACGGCAGTGCTGGCAGTTTTACCGGAAACTGTAGAGAGACTCTGAGATGTTTAAAGACAAAAAGTTCAAATCTGTTTTCCAAAAAAAGACACACAGAGAATCAGTGAGGATTTCTGCCTAAACTCTGAGAAGGAGCTTCGTAGTTCACCCCCAGGTGCCCTGGTACTTTTATATTCATAGTCAGCTCTTCTTTGTATTCCATCTTTCATTATCAACTATTATTTTGCCCCAGAAATAATATTTCAGAAATGCTATATTATCTTCTTGTGTGGTTTACTATCTAAATGCTGTGTGAGCCGATAATTTTGTCATGTCCTGATAAATGATGGAATCTTTAGCCGTTTTATCATGCTTTGTGTGTCTGTTTGTGAATAAACGTGCTTTTAAAATGAATAAACTGTGTTATCTTAAAAGTTGCTATTAACTAAACACTATTCTGTAGCTGAATGACCAAAGTCCTGTCTGTTTATTTGTGTATCTAAAAATTGTATTATTTTTATTCATCTGTGTTCCATCTAATCTCTACAATCTTTGTTACATCCTTCTAAATGTGGTATGATTTAGAAGAAAACACTGAAAATGGAGATGAAAAGCAATTAACATAAATATAAGGAGGTAGAAAGCAGATGAAAAAAAGAAGAACAGAAAAGAGAAAGGAGGAGGAAATATGTAGCACGAAGCGTAAGCTGAGAAAGAACAACAAAGGGGGTGAGATGAGGAGGATTAAGGAAACGAAAGAGGAGAAAAACAACAGATTTGTGACAAGAGAGAGGATGAAGAGAGGACACACAAAAAAAGAAGATGAAATAAGAGTGGAGGAAGAGACAAGAGGTGAAGGATGATGATGAAGAAGTAAAGGAAATGAGCTGAAAGGAGAGGAGGGAATGAGGAGAAAGGAGAGAAGAGAAGGTCCTCCTCTATCAGCAGATAAGGGGCAGAAATGGATTAATCCTATTGGCCGATGAGCCTCTTCCAGCTTCTTATCTCTTCGCCTTCGTGAACTCAGGACACATTTCATAGAAATTTGCGAAATCAGGAGAGCCGGGTATCGTGTCATCTATCATCAGGTGACACCGGCCCATATATCCTCACGGCTTCACAGTAAGAGCCACAATTGACACTTTTTTTTGGTTGCTTTACAATTATATACTGCAGCAGCGACAAAGCAGGTTTGAGTTCCATGTTGGTTGTTTTCAAGGTCAAACAAACTTACTTAATTCAAGTTTACTTAATTTAAAAAGCTGTAGCTGCTCATAAATCACCTGGGAGCTGCCTGTCCGTACATCTGTTTGGTGATACACTTGACTGTTTCCTTTAATTGTGATAATGTTTTTAATTTAAATGTAACACAATTATAGCTATGGTGCCACAGGCTGATAAATCATACATAAACAAGTAGGAAAAACGGATGCAACCTTTCTGAGTCGGCTGCTTTCTGTAATGCTAAAATAATAGCAGCTGCAAAGCACTTGTGGACCAAGTCCAGCTTCATGAACAGGACAGACAATATTTTCTGCCTTGCCCTTTTTGACAGCATTACTTGTCCCTTGCCTCTCCAATTTCCACTCTGATACCACCTCTTTTAGTTTCTCTGCCAGACGTGTGCTTGTATGCTGCTCATAAATGGGCAGAGTTTGCAGGACCGGACTTTTCATTTCCCACCCGGGAGTGATGTAGTGGGCAGTTATTGTTAAGTGGCTCTCTGTAGCCCTAAAGCTCCATCCATCGATGGTGAGTGCTGTTGATAATTCCTGAACAACTGCAGCTTTTGCTCGTTTATACTGAGCGGACACAATGAACTGACCAAAATGCACCCATCAAGGCACATTGTAGTGGCGCTCAAGCACACTGACATACTGCATTCTATAAAACCAGGTATGGTCACATATCCACAGCCATAAGATCTGCTATAGTGTCATTTATTTCTTGGGCATGATCCCACTCTGCAATGAGAATCTGCTTGAATGCTGTGCAGAGAAATTGACTCTCAGTCAGTTTCCAGCTCTTTCTGTTCATTGCACATTTGGCTGATGCTGTCATAAATTATTTTTTGTGTTCCTACAGATGTAACAACTTCATTTTGAGTAGAGTTTAAACATTATCTTCTAGTCCTTGTCCATTTTTTGCTGAATCTAATGCTCCCATCCAGAGAATGGTTGGAGAGTCCTATAAACCTATTTTAAAGCTGTGTCAAATCCATACCACTGTGAAACATGCAGAAAAGCTGGAAAAGATTTGCCCCGGAAAAAAAAAAATTGATTTATTAAACTGTGTACCCTCTCGACTGTCTACAATGTTTCCTTTAATTCAGAGAGGATGATATAGAAAATAGTTTATTTTTCTGACAGTAATTGAGGCACTTGTGGGTAAAGAGGTGGGTTGAAAAGTATTGTCATTTAACTTAACACACAAGTGACACCACAGTATTTACATATTTAAAGCATTTTCTAGTTTATATGTGCAGGCACATGCAGGTCTTGGGAGGCATTGTAAGTCCTTCATACTTTTTACCTACCAAAAGTGTTTTAAGGACAGACAACTGGTGATCTGGTAACACGATCATGGGCAGCCAAGGCTCACTGACATGTTTACGGGGGGGAGGGTCTCTCCTTTCTTTAGAAACCTACAGCAGATCTAACGTAACACAAATTGCTGAAAATGATAATTCTGGTTCTCATGGAAAAGAACATGAGTGTCAGGGCTGGACCATAGATACTTGTCCTCTAAATTCCTTGGATCTCAGTCTGATTTCATCAATGTATTTTGCCAAATTTTGCAAAAACTTGGAGACTCTAGCTTATTTCTTATTCAAGTCTCTCGTAGTTTTGGGCCTATCAGGACTGTGAGTGATCACCAGTGCCTTAAAGGATAGGTCTGGTGGTGACCATAGGTATACGTATCTCATTCTTTTGTTCTTCTATTCTCCTTGTTATTATTTGAAACAAATCGGGTCACTGTGCTGTTTTTTTAATCATTAACACGTTTCTTAGTTACCATGAACACAGACACTAATTTAGCGTGACTCAATCCATTCATACTGTATATTGTCCTGCCGCCTCAGTCACTGGAGAATCATGTGTAGCCAGCTACAGAGGGTAACTGTTAAAGAAGATTACTGTTTCACCTCTCAATATAATCAAATAATATCTTGGCTGCTAGCAGTCACTAGGAAAGTACAGGTTGGGTAATATTATTTGTAGTACTGTATATATATATATATATACTCTTAGCCACCCTTACCATGATTTGAATGAGATTTCTCTACGTTCTGACTGCTTCTTTTCTCCTGCCTCTGTATGTAACTTTACAAGCGAGCTGTATATGTCAAGAAATTTAAATTTGGAGCATTCATCCTTCATCATAATTTTGTCATGTAATGTAGTGGCCAAAGGAACGTTGGTGACACTGTCAATCTTCTTTTTTTTTTTGACACACCTGTTTAAAGTTTGAATTAAGTCCCTAGTCTCACAGATGGGTGTGTGTGTGTGTGTGTGTGTGTGTGTGTGTGTGTGTGTGTGTGTGTGTGTGTGTGTGTGTGTGTGTGTGTGTGTGTGTGTGTGTGTGTGTGTGTGTGTGTGTGTGTGTGTGTGTGTGTGTGTGTCAGCCCTGTGCATGACAAACTGGTCCAATTTCAGGCGTGTCGCAGCAGCTGGCTGATATTTGTCTCATTGGCGTTGTTTCTGCTCCCTCCTCCTCCTCCTCTTTTTAGCTTCCCATCAGATTTGAATCGGCAGGAAGGCCGCAGTCTGTTCCCCCTCTGACAGCACAGAAATAATTACAGTATTGCCTTCCGCTTTTGCTCGCAGTTATATTAGCCCTCTTATCAGGCTGCTGAGGGGGTAGTTGATCAACTAAGGTCACTGTATCCTGACCACAGCACAACAGCTACACCACCATTTGGAGATATGATAAATAAAAGCCGAGGTTTATACTGTTGCAACACTGTTATCTGTTATGGAGTCTTTTTACCCCATTCTTCTCACCCCCGTACCTCCTCTGTGTTTGTGTCTCTAGAGAAAAGAGAAAAAAGTTAGAGTAGCACTCGTAGAATATGGAAAGCTAAAAGTGTGTGGTGATTTGGTGAAATGATGAGCTGAAGCCATAAATACCTCTGCACGCTTTTGAAGCTTGAAGCAGAAATGTGCTTTCAGCTCATATGAGCAGCTCCAACCATGCATTGATAGTGTGAGAGCTGGGGGGGGGGGGGGTTGGTTGTAAATGCAGCTACATTATTCTAAAACCCAAGTTGCACACAGCAGCGCTGGTGTGAGTGTAGATAATAGATGCACCTACATTATCCTGAAGTGGCAGAGAAATTGAGGGGTTAGGAGGGTGAGCAGAACGAATGTGCTTACATTATTCTAACACCAGATTGATAGCAACAGGGGTCGAGGCGGAGAGTGTAAAAATAAATACATCTACATTATTCTGCAGTCATATGAGATCGAGAGGTTAGGGTGAGCAAGGAAAACGAATGCAGATACATTATTCTGGAGTCAGAGGTAAAATCTTAGAGGTGGAGGTGAAGCTAGAAAAGTGGATGCACCATTACTCTTCACTTTAAATGATAGTGTGAGGTTAAAAGATGCAGTTCTTACCTACATTATTCTCAACCTGAAAGAAACAGGAAAGCCACTGTGTGTGAGCCGTGTAATATAATGATTAGAACTAGAAAATCATAAGATAAGGGAGCATTTGTGTGAGAGCGAAAGTGAACTAATTCACGAGAGCAAAGGTGATGAGGACATCTGCTTTCATGTGAAATTTACAAAAAAGAATTATGACTTTGACACTTCGCAGTCCACTGGGGTTGCGCTCGGAGTGTCCCCTGCCTCTCACCCATAAGTCAGTTGGAATAGGCTCCAGCAACCCCCCCACAAAAACAGAAAAAGCAGTCAAGAAGATGAATGAAAGACTTTGACACTACTATAGTGTCTGAACTCGTTCTCTCTGATGTGAGTAAAGTATTGACCACTGATCAACACCCACCATGACAAAAATAACAAAAACAAGAACACACATTATATTGATTAAATATTCAATGTGGAAAATGGACAATTCTCACCCTGATTGATGGTCATGATGACCAGCCACAGGAAGGGGATGGGCTTAAAATTTTTGTACCTCGTTTTATAATTAATTTTAATAATTGTAATCCAGTAAAAAAGGACAGCACAAAATATATTAAATTTATATAACTCAAAAGTCATCATTAAGTGTTACAACTCTCTGAAACACCATTCAATTTGACACAAAATTGCTGTTAAAATATTTTTGAAATAATTTGATTTTCATACATTTAAAGAAGACCAGTGTGTTATTTGACAAGTGAAAGTGAAGTAAATGATGTCACTGAACCCATAATCAGTGCAGTTTGACATTCTTCTGCATTTAATTCTAGTTTTAGATAATATATACCGACTGTCATGCTACTATGTGGTTCAATGCGTGCAGATCTGGTGTTTTATTGTCCTCACATATACAGTGGGTAAAAAGATATTACATACTTTTTCGGTGTCAATCCATTTTGTTACACAGAATGTATTTTATTAACATATAATCTTGATATTTTTGTATACGTAGCATGGGTTGTTTCCAACATCTGGTGAAAATTTCATATCAATAGCACTTTTATAAATACTGTGTAATTATTGAGAAAAATGTGATGTGTTCAATACTTCTAGTATTTTACTTGCTGTTCATAACACAAAGTGTGAATGCCTTTTTTTTTTTTCTTGGAGTCTCTTAATAAAGTCAGATGTGAATTTGTTCACCTTCTCCAGAAACCTAACGCATGGTTATGACAGCAAGTCGATCCTGTGACAGCCACATTGCATATTGTGGCGTGTGGCCCATTTTCTAACAGCACTCTGCCTATATGCTGTGTGTGTGCTTTATAAAGAGAGCTGAGGTAAAGCCTCCTGAGAGTCTGTGTGAATCACTTCCAATTTCAATACTATGATTATCATTTTGAGGTTGTGACATCTACTCCATGCACAAAAAATAAAGCTGGAGAAAAGCCACACTTCTAACGGAGCACACAGTTGACTGCACTAGTGGAGGACATGTGACAGGACAGTTACTCATGTTTTATCTGTGTGGTAAGGTCCAAGGAGGAGGGGCTGCTCTTCATCCTCAGTGAGTGTGGTCTGCAACAGCTTATTTCTTATTCTTAGCATTCATTCATAGCATTCTTATTTAACTCAAAATAAGAATGTGAAATATTTTCTTCAGATTATTGTTCTATAATAATACATTGAAAATTACAGAATACATGTTTTCATGCTGGTCACAAATGATCTTTTAATGTCTTTTCCACATGCTATGTCTTGTGAGTTTATGGTAAATAGTACTATTTTTTTAATCTATTCAATAGAGAGAAACTTATAATCTTTTATGTTGAAATTTTGGCCGGTCCAAATTGCCCTTAGGAATGAGTGTGTGTTCCTGGTTGTGTGTCTTTGTGTGGCTCTGAAAATGACTGACAATTTAGCAGCTAAAAAATGACTTGACATAACCTCTGAAACCACAAATTTAAAACCTACATAATAAAAACAAACCTGTTTGCAGTCATTTGTTTAATTAATGAAAACTTTTGAATGCAATTTACAACAATATCCCTTTTCCAATTATGTTTCAATATTATCATCTATAGCATTTTTTGTGACATGCTCATTGAAACTTCAGCAGGAAGGGCACAGAATTAAAATAAATTTTGATACAAATGGGAATTCGGAATAATTTTCAACACCACTTTTAATGAGATGTAAGAATTAAAGAGCCCAGACATGGACAAGATACATTCCTTTATTGTAATTAAAATTCTGAAATGCTCTGCCGTGCTGCAGGAATGTCAAAACAAGACTTAAAAAAATCTCCTCAAATGAAGCGTTTCATCTGCAATAATGAAAAAAGAAGAAAAACAAACAAATGAAATTTCTCAACAATTGCACATGAATAGGTGGCAACAAATGTCGAGTGAAAAAGTAGCAATCAACTCAGTGTAAAGTGATTTTTAGACAGGAAATCACTGGAGGAGGGTGACACTTTCATTTTTAATTCAAACTTCAATGAGATGAAGATTTGAAGCTGCTTTGACAGCTGACAGGATGTTAAATTGCACTCTGGTCATAAAGTGTGCTAAAGATTCAGCAAAATTAAAACAATGAACAGATTCAAATTCAGTGACGTGCAGTGAGGTTCATGGCTGGTGAGGCACTGACTTCATAATCAGATGAAGATGTTTACAAACATATGAACCCGCAGTGTAGCCTATTCACCATTTCATAAGCAACAGTGAGTGGGTTATTTTTCAAGTCTAATAGCAGAATTATTTTCACATAGAAACTGTAACACACAAATAAGAACATTTGATTAAAAAACTTGTTACCTACACGCTTTTTTATGTTTACTTATAAATGAAGTCCATGCGCAGCTCCTTCTGAACAAAAGCATAGAAAATCTTTTGAGTTGAGATATGTAATCCTCCATTTTTATAGTAAGGCAAGGCAAGCGGAAAAGAAATGAATGGCTGGACTTGACGCACTGACTATAGATAGTAGTTTACAGACACTTCTTTTACGGACGAGGAATCCTTGGCCGAATCCCTGGGATCACCTGCACCCCCTACCATGAGGCAGAGAACAGTGTGCCTCACTTCATGCCTTTTCTCAGCGGTTTCAGGTCCGCTCAACTCAAGTAAGCCGTTACACGCAGTTGTTGACAAAAAAACACTGCACATTATATACATTAGCTGAATTATGGAAATTTAGTTAATAGAGCAAATGTGTGTGAACCTTTTAATAGCGACGTATAGAGATAGTATTACAGGCTCACTGTATAGCATGCCAGCACAGCTAGCCAAGACATTGCGCAATCCAATGGTGAGGCACGGCTGGCTGGTGCCTCACCGCAGTTTTCTTCTCAGTATTTCAGTGGTAAATGTGAAAATTCTGCGATTTTGAGTAACAATAACCTGAAATTGGTTACAAACAGAAAATACCTATATAATACACATCACTAGATAAATATAACCATTTATTTGTCTTTATGATGGCAGGTGAGGCCGTGCCTCGCCTGCCTCCCCTGACCGCACGTCACTGGTAGAATTGATAGTTAATAGAAAAGCAACCCTCGCAATGATCAATAGAGAAAAACAGCCAGTAGCATAATGCTCACAGTCAGAAGCTGTTCTCTGGATAGACACATGTATACCATCACATGATAGACATTTTCTTCATGCCTGAAAATATTCACTAGTCTGTTTCTGGAGGAAATCCTTCCCCCGCAATGAAAACTGCTTGCAAGGGTCACAGGTTGCAGGAAACTGACAATGCTAAAGATGCTAATAAGCTGTTAAATGATTCAGTCAGCTTCTTCTCTATGAGAACAAAGAAAAGGAAGACACCATGGTTCTGCTCACACTGCGTGTCTTCATACTCAGTTCTGAACCCATATTCAGTGATTGCTATGGAGATGATTGTTTGATAAAGGATTGTTATCTAATGTATCTTGACAGAATTAAGTTTAATTTCTTTAACTGTGTTTTGGTTTGATTTATTTGATCTGGAGGGAAGCAGCCAGTCATCAGCGAGGTCGCAGAGCTGCATCCCAGGTCAGATCTGGAACAGCTTTGAGTCCCAGTTCAGACAGGAAAACACTATTTAACAGGTTAAATTAGATTATAACAGGAGAAAAGCGAAAAATAAGCACTTTTACACTGGGGAAGAAACAGTCACATGATGCTACAGGCACAACACAGGTCCTCTGTGAGATAGAAAACCGCTGGCATTTCTACATTCAGATCGTTTTCAGATATTTGCAGTACCACCTGAAAGGAATGTTGCAGTTTATCTTTTTAGTGCCTGCCAAACCTGCCATACATTATACAATAGTTAGCTATGATGACATAACAGGAACTTGACGAGGAAAATATCATAATGTGAAAGAATAAAAGATAATTTTAATTCTGATCTTGCTGGTTCTCGGTTTCCTAAAGTCATTAACATTTTACTTTTAGAGCTGCCTGCTTTTACTACAATTACAGTCTAAACAAAACTGATATGTCAATTTAATTTTGAAGTAGGTGCCCCTACATTTTAGTAAGACTGGTTCTATTATATGCATTAAAATCATGCATGTAACATTTACTGCGGGATGAGTAAATGTTAGACTTAACCTGGCATGCAGAAAATAAAAGCACATGGTTGTTAAAATGATTAAATACACTTTTTGTGAAAATCAGTTTAGGAGTCAATTTCATCAACAAATACACCATGGCTTCCTTTTGTCAATTTTTTGTCAAAAACTGATTTTATGTGAAAATTTGTCTGAATTTAGTATAAAAAATAATAACAAACTTAAATGTTATAACTATGCATACCGATCAAGCTTTTTTACATAGATCAGAGAGCTATCAAACAAGACAACAGGTTCAGAAATTTTCATCTGACAGCAGCAATAACCTGAACCAAAAGATTAGAATCTTCCTTTTCTGTTCTTGTTGACTCACAGAATATGTTGCCTTCACTTACGATCATATAGCAACAAAAAAAAGTAAAAACTCTTCATTTGAAAAGGCCTGAGGGGAAGTGAAAAAGTTGAACAGGTGATAGCACAAAACACAAAATGCAGTCACTCCTACTTCCCCACTGACCTTGGATCAGTTTCACAGCTCATGTTCCAGGTATAAAAAAATAACACCACAATTTTATGACCGAAAGATTCTATTCAAACATTGTTGGCATAGCAAATGCTAGATAAAGGAACATACCATTGGTGTAGAAATGTGATTCATGGATCAAACTGATATTAACAAGTACCCCTGGTCTCAAACCCTGAAAGCCCAAAACAAGTTTATCTCATAACATAATGTCAAAGGTTTCATGGATGCATTAGGAGCTATGTCAACTACAATACCCAGAGAACACTGCAGCAACACACATCCAATCAGTGAGCTTTGAATTACCTTTACATGTGGGAAATAGTCATGTGAAGTTTTTCTTTTAAATATGACACAATTCTGGCCTTGATAATAACTTGTTCAGCACAGTTACAGGAGAGGATCATGGGAACTTTTGTTAACTGTAACAACATGTGGAAGCCAATGTTAGCCCAAACATAGAAAGGTGACAAAAGAGGAAAGATTAACATGAACATTTTAATGGGAAGACAAAACTATCATGATGAACGTGATATACTCTCTTCATGACATCCTCATTTAGCACTTATCAGCAATTTTAATAATTTTAACCGCACTATAATTTAGAACTTTTGATAACTTTATTTTTTGTTTTTACAATTCTAGCTTGTCTGATGAGAACATTTTTGTATGATTTCATCGTATATCTTTTTTAAAGTTGTTTCCCACAGTAAAGGTGAAAGTCCCTAACAGTTATATCTTCTTACAACTACATGACAGTCTGTTGTTCACCAGCTATTTGTTTATGGCCTATACATTCTAAATAGGTGTACTTCCTTAAGGATTTCTTACTAGTTTTATCTAAGGTTCCTGTCCTAAACACAGCTTCTTCTTGAACCAGCTCAGATTTTGTCATGTGACCTGCATTAATTAATATGGACTGTGAAAAAAATAAGACACTTCAAGTAAAAAAATATTAAGTGTGATTGACTTTTCTCTTCAATTTCCTAAAGTCTGATGTCACTAAGAAGGAAAATGAGAATGAGACGTGCAAAACTGTAATTGTAAAAGCATCAATTGGAAGAACAACAATGACTCCAACAGAACTTGAATGCAGCACTGAGATCTCCAGAAAGAAAAGAGGAATAAAAGTGTGAATTGGCTGATAGTCACTCCCAGCTGATTCTCAGTCTCACTTCAGTTCTTCAGGACCAGCAGGATGAAGGTGACGCAGGAAGGCAGGGTCATTATGGGTACAGTGGTTTGACCAAAGCCAGTCAGGACTGTCTGTAGAATGTGTGTGGACTCTATGAGATGGCCTTGGCCTCAGGTAAGAAGGCCTCCCAGTATTTTATGAGCTGCAGGAGAAAATTCACCCTTCAGTAAGTCACCATGTTTTGTGGTTCTATTGTATGTAAAA